>NC_092230.1:44571234-44583734 GCF_036320965.1 Panulirus ornatus | reverse complement strand
TCTTGCATGCACAATTAGACCAGCTGGCCATCGCATCCCACAGCTGCTTGCTACCAGTGAACGCTCAAAGGCATATTACACAAATCACCAGCTGCTGCTCCAACATTATTATCATTACTAGTCACCACTGAATTTCTTACGAGAGAAGAATCATATATATATATATATATATATATATATATATATATATATATATATATATATATATATATATAACGAAATGGTCTCTTAGCTCTAAAGCTTCACTAGAATCAGTACCAGAGAAATGATGGACGGCTTGGGAGTGACTTGTTCGTAGATGAGACTGTCTGTCTGTCCTCCTCTCAGTCACTGATAATGACAAAACTTCACCAAAGGTGACTTAACCATTCCCAGTATAATCTTATGAAGGCAGAGTCCGGTAATTTATGTATACACCAATCCAGGAGGATCCCCCTTTCGATGGGGGTCCTGGTTAAGGGCTACGAGGCTGCATCATCATCGTCAGATGGCGAAACACGGAGCAATCTCGTAAAAAAAAAAAGAAAAAAAAAAGAAAAGTAAATGCTGTCCCTGTTACTGAGCGTAGCGCAGCCTAAAGCGGCGGGAGCTCCTGGAGAAAAGGTCCTGGGGTTGTATAATAATATACATTCATATAAACCTTACCCTCCAACCCCAGAAGTCCTCCTATCTGTGAAGCTCCAGCAGTGCTCAGGAAACCAGCCACGTCCGCTGGGCGGGCCCCACAGGTCATAAAGTGTGGTGATGTTATCTACAAGCGTCTGTGACGCCAATAACATGGCAAGTAAAGAGTAGGGCGCCCAGTGTTTAGTGTGTGGAAGCTACATCCTGGGCATGGCAGACGGGTCTTGTGTGAAGTGTTAACGTGTTTGTGATGCGGGAGACATGGGTGCTGTGCTGAACCCTGACGAGAACGTTGTACTCTAATGTGTCTGGGGAGTGTAGTTATTGGTGGGTGTTATGTCTGATGGGTTGGTGTTTCAAGACTGGTCTGAACGTATATATTTACGAAATCATTTTGATATTAAGCAATCTCTACGCTAGCTTAACATAATGTAATCCTCATTCTTTAATCGTGAATTTACTCTTCTAGATTACGATATATGTATAACAAAAAAATAAAAAATAAAATAAAAATAACATAAATTCCTCCTCTATCATTCTAGGCAAGCAGTGGGTGATGTGCCAACATTAGCAAGTCTGGTGGTGTGTGTGTGTTGCAGCAACCTCAATGTCTGCATACTGATCTCCTGCATCGGATTATCCCACAGCAATGTTTCGGAAGCACGGGACACGAATGACTACTACAGGGGGGGTGCACGAGCAAACGGGACCTGTTCACATACCGATGGCGTGTGGAGGGCATCCGCTTCAACTGGCTACAGGTACGTCTTTTATTTCTATGTACATTTTTTTCCACCTCGGAGGCGTGAACTGTTATATATATATATATATATATGTATCAGTCAGGGCGACCTAGCTTGGGGTAAAGTGCTAAAATAGGTGCTCATCAATACGCGCATCTGCATATGAAAATGAAATGGCCAAAAAAAAACAAACAACTCGTTTATGAGATAAAAAGGGGAAAAAAAAAACTAAACCAAAAAAGTGTGGACGTGTAACGCGGTACAATGACGTGGTTGCTTTAAAGACAGAGAAGAATATATATATATAGTTCTTCCTCCACTTCGTAGAGACGAACTGAAAAGTAGACACAAACCAGTCACGTCCCCGTGAAGTTGAAGTGGCTGGAAGCATTGTGGACGGGGTCCATTGCGGTCAGTTTAACATCGACCCAGCGTCTCGCTCCGTTCTGAATCTCCTCCACAACATCCCAGTATGATTGAGGCCACGAGCACAGCTCCATTACGGAAGGCATCTTGAGGGGGGGGGTTGGAAAATGTTACACATCCATTAGACATAGATTTTTGCCTGCTCTGTCGTGTGTTTTTTTTTTTTTATTTATTTTTTTTCACATGCTTTTCCTAAATTGACAATCATATTCTGTAGTCTACTTTTAGATTTTTTTGGCTGCTCTGTCGTGTTGGTTTTTTTTATTATTTTTTATTTTTTTTTTTGCACATGCTCTTCCTAAATTGACATCATATTCTGTAGTCTATATACTTTGTGGCACACACGGCCAGAGTTTTGTGAGACTGTGATAACTGGCACGTTAAGAGTTCACCAAGTTTACACGCGGACCGATCATGTTAAAAGAAATTCACCAATCAATCTCCAATCTTAAGACTATATTGACGAGAGAGAGAGATAAGATATACACACCCAGCACACGATGTGACTACTAAACGAAATCCCTTTTTCTCTGTTGAGAGAGAAACTTGCCATCGTACAATGTACCCCCCCAGGGAAAAAAAACAAAACAAAATTGTACCCCCAGGGAAAAAAAAAAGAAAAAAAAAACTCTTTGGGTGGTTGGGGAAGGGTAGAGGGTGTGGTGTTCTATTTATAAATCAAACGAAGCTTCAGAAAACACTACCGTCTCTAACGCAATTCAAAGCTTAATAGCTTACAAATCAACATCTGCATATATATATATATATACATATCAGCTCTGGTATGAGATGCAGGAAGTCGTCACAATATAATATATGGAGAGAGAGAGAGAGAGAGAGAGAGAGAGAGAGAGAGAGAGAGAGAGAGAGAATCATCGCCATTTCCCGCGTTAGCGAGGTAGCGTTAAGAACAGACGACTGAGCCTAAGAGGGAAAATCCTCACTTGGCCCCCTTCACTATTCCTGCTTTTGGAAAAGTAAAGAAAAAAAGATGGAGGGGAGGATTTCCAGAATCCCGCTCCCTCCCCTTTTAGTCGCCTTTTACGACACCCAGGGAATACTTGGAAAGTACTCTTTCTCCCCTATCCCTAGGGATACCCAAGATATATATATATATATATATATATATATATATATATATATATATATATATATATATATAGAGAGAGAGAGAGAGAGAGAGAGAGAGAGAGAGAGAGGAAGTAAGGGAAGGAGGAAGGATTGTAGGGTTGTGGGGTGAGGTGATGAATACTCACTTCGTTGGCCACGTCCACCACCAGGTCCTGGTCGCTCTTCTCCCCGTCAGAGTCGTGGCTCTTGTCCTCCTTGCGTCGCTTGGTGTCGTGGTCGTCCGGGGTGCGGGACCTCGGCCGGTACTTCTCCCCAGGCGACGTGCTGTTCCGCTACACACACACACGCGCGCGCGCCCCAGGGAAGAAGAACCAACTCATGTTAGTATGACAGACTTGTGAACGACTCGCCTATATGGGAGGCGACTGAACACTTTCCTCCCCAAAACTATATCATTATCACTGATTATAATCAAAGTTATAACATTGTAAATTCTAAAGCACGAGGGAACACTGACGCACATATATATATATATATATATATATATATATATATATATATATATATATATATATATATATATATATATAACTAGTGCCTTCCAACACACACACACACACACCAGCAACACATATCCCAAAATACTCATATATACGACACACACAAAACGGGAGGGGGGAGGAAAAATGATTTATTTCACGGTGGGCGAAACAGTCAAAACGTGCAAATAAATTCTGAAGCCGAAATATAGAAGAGTCGGTCGTGTGTTGTGCAAAACTTTTATTGGTAGGTGGGGAGTGGGGATTACCTGGGGGGGGGGGAAGCCGTCCACAATGACAGGATGAAAATGTTCACAGACGAACCTCCTCCCCCCCAGCACCAGTAGACGAACCAACCCATCAACGCCACACGAACCTTCCCTAACACCAGTACACGAACCAACCGATCGACGCCACACGAACCTTCCCTAACACCAGTACACAAACCAACCCATCGACGCCACACGAACCTTCCCTAACACCAGTACGCGAACCAACCCATCAACGCCACACGAACCTTCCCTAACACCAGTACACGAACCAACCCATCGACGCCACACGAACCTTCCCTAACACCAGTACACGAACCAACCCATCGACGCCACACGAACCTTCCCTAACACCAGTACACGAACCAACCCATCGACGCCACACGAACCTTCCCTAACACCAGTACTCGAACCAACCCATCAACGCCACACGAACCTTCCCTAACACCAGTACACGAACCAACCCATCGACGCCACACGAACCTTCCCTAACACCAGTACACGAACCTTCCCTAACACCAGTACACGAACCAACCCATCGACGCCACACGAACCTTCCCTAACACCAGTACACAAACCAACCCATCGACGCCACACGAACCAACCCATCAACGCCACACGAACCTTCCCAGTGCCGGTACACGTACAAACCCACCACCGGCTTTCGAATTTATGCCCTATCTCGGGTGATATACACAAAGAAAACGCGTGTTCAAACACACAGAACAAGAATACAGACTGAGAGGGGAAACACGACAAGGAAGAGAGGGGGCAGAGGACGGTACAAGGATGGAAGAGACGAGAAAGAGAAAAACAATACGAAAATGGGACGGGGCGAGATTGGAGATGCAGCCGACGAGAGAAAATGGAGCTGGGGTGGGAAGGAGGCAAGAATAGAATGGGCAAAGAAGAAAAATTGAAGAGGTCTGGGGAGAACGCTGAGTGAGAGTGGGTGGAGAGGGCGGAGAAAGAGGAAAGTTAAAGTGGGGGGAGGAGGCGGCGGCAGGAGTAGTGGAGGTGGGGTGGGTGGGTTAGTGAGAGCAAAGTCTGGTCGGGAGGGCAGCATTATTGAAAAGCCGAGGAGAGCCAAAGTGTGAGCAAGGCGAGAGAGAGAGAGAGAGAGAGAGAGAGAGAGAGAGAGTACTGGAGAGGTTTGACAGCGTGGGAGAGCTTGAGAGGTGGGAGTAGTGTACATGACCGTGGAACGGAGGGAGTGCGAGTGGAGGGGCGGTGAGAGGCGAGGTGAGAGTGGGGGAGACGTTAAGTGCTCGGGCGTGGGGGAAGAAGGAAGTGAGTGAACGACAGCAACCGGAAGACAATGCAGTCCGAGAGAGAGAGAGAGAGAGAGAGAGAGAGAGAGAGAGAGAAAGAGAGAGAGAGAGAGAGAGAGAGTAAACAACAATGAGTAAAATCTTTGCGATCCAGTCACCTGGTGCTGGCCAGAGACTCTCACCCACCCACTCTCACTGACAAGAGCGTGGCCAGACTCTCACCCGCCCACTCTCCCTGGCAAGAGAGAGGTCAGAGACTCTCACCCACCCACTCTCACTGGCAAGAGCGTGGCCAGACTCTCACCCGCCCACTCTCCCTGGCAAGAGAGAGGCCAGAGACTCTCACTACCAAGAGCGTGGCCAGACTCTCACCCACCCACTCTCCCTGGCAAGAGAGAGGCCAGAGACTCACCCACCCTCTCTCACTAGCAAGGGCGTGGCCAGGCCCTCTCACCCATCCACTCTCCCAAGCAGGGGCTTGACCAGAGACTCTCACTGGTAGGGGCGTGGCCACGGACTTACTCAACCACTCTCTCTGGTAGGGGCGTGGCTGGAGTCTCACCCACCCACTCTCCCAGGCAAGGGCGTGGTCAGAGACCCTCACCCACCTACTCTCCCTGGAAGGGGCGTGGCCAGGGGATGGTACTGACAAGGAAGGCACACATCTACCTGGGCAGGAGGCGTGGTTAAGTCCCCACAAATGCAACACACACATGATGACCTCAAATTACACATGTTGTTAGTCCCCAGCAACTCTGTGGAGGAGGAGGAGGAGAGATGAAAGACTAGGTCCTGCCCTTACCTTACGCCCATCCCCCGAGTCGTATTGAAACAACCAGTAATTAACCTCCGTCTACAACAACCTATTGTTAACCTCCGCTCCCTGCTAACCTATACAACTCATTGTTAACCTCCGCTCCCTGCTAACCTATACAACTCATTGTTAACCTTCGCTCCCTGCAAACCTACGTGTTGTTAACCTCAATAAAACTATAGCTCCTTGTTAAAAACCTTGGCGACTTACTCCTGTAACGCGACAACTTGTGAGTTGTAGAGAGCGACGTGTCTCGGATGACGCGTGCACCACGGTTGTGACACACACACACACACACACACACACACACACGGCTAATGCACCTAATAACCATGACAATTGATTAAGGTGGTTGTGTAATAAACGAAGAGAGGGGCAATGAGAGGGGGAGAGGAGGGAAGACAGAGGGAGGGTAAATAGCGAGGAGAGAGGGTGAGGGAGGTGGTGGAGTGGGGTGTGGTGTAGGGCGGCCCACCGAGGGAACGAATACACAGATCGATCTGTCCGTGAATAAGAAGGCGAGAAAATTGAAGAGCGATGGGGTGGGGAGATATAAAGAGGGTGGGTGGGGGCCGGGCTGTGAGGGAGAACACTGGGGAGTTGTGGCGGGGGGAAGAGGAGGGAGGAAGGACCGACCCGCTTTGGGGGGATATTATGTGACAGGAAGGGTGAAGGGGTGGGAGGAAGAAAGGATCGCGGGAATGAAGTGATATGAAGGCAGTATGATAAGATGAGGGGGAGATAAACAGGGACCTGAAGACGCCGGGCGTGGTGACGGGGGAGGAGGAGAAGGAGAGACGATAGAGAGGGATAAGAACCTGGGGAGAGAGAGAGAGAGAGAGAGAGAGAGAGAGAGAGAGAGAGAGAGAGAGAGAGAGAGAGAGAGAGGGTAAAAACGAGAGCAGGAGGGGAGGAGTGATTACAGTCTATAAGGTTAGAAGGGCGGAGGGGAGAGAGTGAGAGAGGGGAAGTGTAAGAACGAAAGGGTGGTGGGAGAGGGGAGACGTGATTACAGTCTACGAGGGGAGAGGAAACAAGACGAGGGGACACGGGTCGATGAATGAACCAGGGGGGGGAAATATTAACGCACGCTCGAGGGGAGAGCCGCCGAGCAGGAGGAGGAAGAGGAGGAGGAACGTATTCCAACCATTATGCCGGGGTCCCGCAGGGTAATTATTTATGGCCAGGGGCGAGGGAACCCCACCATATGACTGGAGGAGGGGACGACGACGCCCAGCGCGTCACAAGCAACCATTGCTCTCTCTCTCTCTCTCTCTCTCTCTCTCTCTCTCTCTCTCTCTCTCTGTTAATGACTGGAGAGAGAGAGAGAGAGAGAGAGAGAGAGAGAGAGAGAGAGAGAGAGAGAGAGAGTTGCTTTCGACGGCCTGGGAAGCCAACCTCAGGCGTTAGTCCTCAAGTGGATCCCCACAAGTGTGTACAGCAAGAGTATGCGGTACACACGCTCGGCGTCGTCGGCGAGATTCAAGCAAGGCCGGCGCGTTGCGTTGAACGCACCCACCATACTTAACAAACCCTCCCCCCAACGACGCAGCGCTCCATCCACGTTTTCGTGACAGGTGGTGCACACCACAGTGTTGCCCTCAACTCGCGTCTCGTCTCACTTGTGCGGGCCACACCGTCATGCGGCAGCAGCCCCCCTCCTCTCTCTCTCTCTCTCTCCACTCTGTTTGGCGAGGTGGTGGGAGGGGGGAGCAGTTCACACACGGGGGTGAGCAACGACAATTTACACTGGCCTCCTCTTCGCCCCCCCGGCCTTCTGCATCGACAGGGCCAATAATTTACCATCACTTGCCGCGCGCCCAATTATACCGCTTCTCAACGAGCCGGCCATATGGCGGCCGCCCTCTCGCCCTAATGCAAAAATCGGATTTCCCCTTCCCTCCCTCCCTCCCCAGGCCTCGACCCGTGTAAATCTCAGCCCTCCCCTAAAATCCCCCCCCCCCCCTCACTGCCCCAACAGCCTTTCCCCTCCCCTCCACCCCTGAACCCTCAAACTTGTCCCACCACCGCTACAATCCCATTCACGGATCCATTAATTAAATTCAAATAACTTTCATTAAATGGAAAGAAAAAATTGCCCTCCACTTGCACCAGTCGTGCCCGGACTGGAGGACAGATGGATTATGTATCGCCAAGGATTATCCTTAGGCAATAGCAGCTTACGCTACTGAAAGCTTTTAGTACACACACACACACACACCAGCACACGATAACTCCATAGAAATTCTTCTAAATTGAGAGGACTTTCTATCACTGAGGTGCGACAGACTGCGATCTACGATCTTTATATCAATCTAATATATATATACAATCTGTCACCAAAGGGGTGGGGGAGGTGGGGACAGGCTAGTACCTCATCCCCCAATCCCCCCCATCGCCACCGTCCCCCTTCCTGTCTCCCAGGCCATCGCTACAAAAGGCCAATAAAGTGGGTTCATGCCCCTCCACGTCACACGTCCCTCCACCACTATCCGTTGGGACGGTGGTGGTCCTCGCTGCTTGCTTCCTCCCTCCTCCTAATCCCCCCCCCCCCCCCCGCCCCTACAGCCATATGTCCTGAAATATATCGTCTTTCCACGCACCGTCCACCCACGGCGATCGCCGACCATTGTGTAATCAACGTAAAATACTGGCGAATGTCTGCGAAACGGCTCATACAAGGGGGGGGGGGGGGGGAATTAGCGCCAGGATCAGTGACCAGGTCCTGTCGAATCATCCCCTGCTCACCTCCCAGAGACCAGGTCCTGTCGAATCCCCTGCTCACCTCCCAGAGACCAGGTCCTGTCGAATCCCCTGCTCACCTCCCAGAGACCAGGTCCTGTCGAATCCCCTGCTCACCTCCCAGAGACCAGGTCCTGTCGAATCCCCTGCTCACCTCCCAGAGACCAGGTCCTGTCGAATCCCCTGTCCACCTCCCAGCGACCAGGTTCCGTCGAATCCCCTGGTCACCTCCCAGAGACAAGGTCCTGTCGAATCCCCTGCCCACCTCCCAGAGACCAGGTCCTGTCGAATCCCCTGTTCACCTCCCAGCGACCAGGTCCTGTCGAATCCCCTGCTCACCTCCCAGAGACCAGGTCCTGTCGAATCCCCTGCCCACCTCCCAGCGACCAGGTCCTGTCGAACCCCCTGCCCACCCCCTAGCGACCATCTCCCGTCGAAACCCCTGCCCACCTCCCAAGTCCCGTCAAACTCCCGCCTCCGACCTTCACCCGACAACTTCCCACATGTTCCAGTCGTAAAACAACAACAAAAAAAGAAAAGCTGGAGGGAGAGGGAAGCCCCGATGCCCTCACACCATCAGTCTTTTCACGTCAACACTGATCAGCTGTCCCCTTCACCGCCCGCCCCACATCCCCTCTCCCCTAACTGCCTGTCACTTAACTCCTCCCCCTCCACCCCCTACCCCTACTCTAGGAATTCCACCTCAAATCGTCTCGCCCTCATCAGCCCCATTTTCAATTACCCAATTATCGATCGCCGGGTGCGTTGAACCCAATTGACGCCACCAGTGATTTTTCACCCTATTTCACTGCCCTTCCGTTCCCCCCCAACCCTTCACGAGGCCCGGGGCTCTCGTGTCAAACAGTGCTGCTGAGCAAGACCGTTCATTTACGGCTCATCAACCCTGCTTATAACGCGAGGGCGTCTGGGGCGCGGTCTAGGGCGTGGCCGTCTTAGAGGCTGGCTCGACACCATCTTAAAAAGCCTCTTGCTCCCCTTCCTTGAAAGACCCACTTATAGTCAAGAACAAAACCCACTCTATAATAATGTTCTACCGAGCAACGTCTCAAAACACAAACTCAAATTCAAAAGTGCATTTCGAGGCAAAACCCACGACTCCAATAAATGATTATACGACACACACACACACACACACACACACACACACACACACTTTTCTTCCCCAAAGACACACAAACACGCACTACTTCAGGTCTTCCACTCCGTGCGTTTACAGACCTACATATAACTGTGTCATGGCCCTACTCCCGGGGAGCGAGGAGGAGGAAGGGAAGGGTTTTAAAACTCCACCGAACTGCCCCAGATGTGTTAACTCTCGCGGGAACGATGAAACCCGCTGTAAATTATTCAAAACATAATGGAGTGCTCTGAACCCCCCCCCGCCCGTCTGGAAGCGGCTCTCGCTCCCTCCATCCTCCCGCCACCCCAACATCCCCTCCACTCTGCATATCATTTATCCATTAAATACAACGTCATCCCCCCCGGATTTTATCAGTCTCCCCTCCATCAACCCCTCGCAACCCCCCCCCCCCCCTGACGCCTGCTGCTGCTACAGAGAACACTGGTCCACGCGGTCGTGAGACGATGATGGATACACCAGATCGCAAGAGACGAAAAGGTAATGTAATATTACCGAAGGGCGGCCCCCCCTGCCCCGGTAAAGGCCAGGCAATACTGTAGCCTTTACTGGAATTGCTGTAACTGGCGTGTTTCCCCGACGGGTGGGTTAAGACGCCCGACCCGACTCATGAAACACGAATAACGTCTGGAGTTGTAAAATTTACTGTTTAACACACACACACACACACACACACACACACACACACACACACACACGTGTAAATATGATGTCAGTAATATATCTTCCAACCCCGCGTCACTTAAGCTCACACACACACACAAAAAAAAAAAAGCGAGAAAAAAAACTTTGCTGGAGCACAAACGAGCGAGCGTGCTCCCTGCCCGCGCCACTGCAGACCACAGTTTATGTTGAGCCACAACAATCTAAGGTAAATACAGCCCAACCTAATTTATTAAAGCTCCCTCCAACAACAACTCTCTCTCTCTCTCTCTCTCTCTCTCTCTCTCTCTCTCTCTCTCTCTCTCTCTCTCTCTCCCCTTATTGCAGCTGCAGCACTTCGCCCTTTACTCCAACAGCACTACTGCTGCCTCCTCCCCCCTACCCTCCTGCTCTCTCCTCCTCCTCCAACATCACCCTCGCCATCTCCACCCCCTCCACCACCCAGCCAGCACGCGCCGCCACGGGCGGAAGGATGATGTGGTGTTGAGCGGGGCGGGGCGGGAGGAGAGGGGGATCACCACGTGCCACTATTTACACAGAACATACGAGTGTATCAGGCGACAGCACTTACACACGCCACACCAGTCACCTCCCCTGCCCCCCCCCCCCACACACACACACACACACACACACACACACATATTACACTGTGATCAGCCAGCCAGCCACCAGGGACGGCTGTCCGCGAGGGGTAGAAGGCGTGTTAGACGGGCAGAGTATTACCGTCCAAATGCATCATAGTCGAAGGCGTTGGAGAAATGGCCACAGGGCGGGTGTGGACGGTCGGAAACACAAGGGGACCATCAAACCTACACTACACACCGGCCATCCCCCCTCGACTTCACCACTGCCTCCACCACACACCTACACACCACAACACTGCCTCCATCACACACCTGCACACCACTACACTGCCTCCACCACACACCTACACACCACTACACTGCCTCCACCACACACCTACACACCACTACAATGCCTCCAACACACACCTATACACCACTACACTGCCTCCACCACACACCTACACACCACTACACTGCCTCCACCACACACCTACACACCACTACACTGCCTCCACCATACCAGGCGTGGGGCCGCCACACACTACTAAGTTTACCCACGACCCTCAACAAACAGCGAGACTCTGAACCAAGTCTTAAAGTTACCGCTGTTTTATGGACGTGATCTCATGGGATTTAATGAGTTGGTCGGGCCGGCACCGGATTACCATAAGACCCGGAGGTGGAGGCGGAAGATGGCACGGAAAGGAGAGGCGAATAAAGGAGGGGGAGGAGAGAAACGGGAAGGAAGTAAGACAGAGGAGGGTAAGACAGAGGAGGGAGGAGGAGATGATGAAGAAAACGGGTGAAGTGCGGACGAGGAATAAGGAGGAGGAGTGGAGGAGGTGAACGTGATCGACCGCCG
Organism: Panulirus ornatus; assembly: GCF_036320965.1. NCBI lineage: Eukaryota > Metazoa > Arthropoda > Malacostraca > Decapoda > Palinuridae > Panulirus > Panulirus ornatus. The sequence goes on along the minus strand of NC_092230.1, from coordinate 44,571,985 downwards.
GTGAAGGAGCGGACATGTTGAGGGGTGAACACGGCTCACACACACGGTACACGACCCCGGCCTGTACAGAGGTAACGACCACGACCACTGGAGGAGGGACGACATGGTTCGCTAGGGGGTGTGTGATCCCTGGCAGCAGCAGCGTTGCCCCCCCCCCCAAACCCACCCCTATAAAGACCACGACTAACTACCCGAGGGGGACTCCTAACGACCCAGCCACGAACAATTAGTCAGCGGCGGGTCGATCAAGAGATCCTTGCCTTGAGCGCACCTTCTTCTCACACACACACACTTTCCTCTCGAACTCTTCTTTGCCTTCTCCTCCTCATCCTCCTGCTTCTACATTTTCCCTCTTTAGTTATTCGTCTCTTGATGTTCTCCTCCTCCCATCTTCTCCCCCTCTTTCGCTATTCTTCTCTTGTTCTCCTCCTCCTCCGTCCCTCAATACATCCACAGTACGACAGACAAAATGTAAAAATCAGGCTGGACGAGAATGTTCAACTCTTCACCAACAATGTACACCCTTACGAGTCCCTCCAACACACACACAGGAGTCGAGGAATAGTAATCAATGCCCCCATACAACTGCCATGCCACCCCTCACAGCAGCTCCCACCAACACCAGCACCCAAAACCCCCCCTACACACACACACACACACACACACACACACACACACACACACACACACTGGACAATGGGGACCCAGTCACGCCAAGGGGAGTGTGACCTCACCAGCGGCCAGTGTGTCA